>NC_038254.2:5889020-5897273 GCF_000004515.6 Glycine max | reverse complement strand
CGCCATTCGCAAAGCGGGAGTAACTGACATTAAAGTAATAGAGTTTGTGTTCAGTTTCTAACCTTATCACTTTTCTATATGCATCATTCACACATGTAATGTGTGCTGGATGGATTATTTCATCATTCTATTTTATATGCACGTTGACTAACTTTGTATGGAACTATCGTATATTATTTTGTACATAAGCATTTAAATTATTTTTATATTATAAACTTCAATTATTATTTTTATTGATTGGAAATGTTTTTAATAGTTATTTTTTAAAGAGTTTTTTTAATAATTATTCTTGATTGAGATATTTTTTAGAGTTATTGTCACTTTTATTAATTCACGTGCCTTATCACAAATTCACAATCCTATATACTGTGTATTTAGTTTTTTTCCTATTTTTTTATTCATCTTAAATATATATTTTACTTTTACTTTTAATTTAATAACATTAAAAAAATCATTCTCAATTTTCTAGCTCAAATAAAGTTCCTTTTATCCATATTATTCTCTTAACCGCTTATCTTTTGTCAAAAAAATTTATGAGGAGGTATTTAAAGCTTCTATTAGATTTTTAACTAATTTTTCTTCTTTCGCATCAATTTAGTGTGAGATAAAGTGATACATCCACTTAATATTATTGCATTCTATAAATATCTAATTACTTTTTTTATAGATAAAAACAAAAGAGTTAGATATTTATAATAACTCACACTTATTTAATTAATTATGTTAGACGTGATTGAATTTATTATGTATACTTCAGTTAAATAAAAATAATATTTATATTCTAATTGTGATTAATTATGCTATTTGATATAATTTTCTTACAAATGATTCTTTATATAAAAAAGTATAAAATTAATAATTTTTAAAAAAGAAGCAAGAAAGTTTTTCTCTCTTTCCCATTAAAACAACTAGCCCTCTTTTTCTTTGTGGCTTGAGCTATCCACCGTTGGCTCTATTGCTTCTCTTTATGATGCATAAATCAACATCAACAAAAAGAAAAAGAAGACACAGGAGAGTAAAAATAGCAATCTTTTTTTTTTTTTTCTATCATTAAAATTTAAAATTGATTTCTGGATTATTGCAAAACTTGTCATGTCAAATGGGTTTGCTGCGAAAAAAATGACATCCACATTTGTAGAGATAAAATAAAGTTTCTTAATTGTCTAAAGAGTTCATTGGAGGAGGAAATTTTCTTCATGTTGATTGGAAAACAAGGATTAAAACTTGTCTTTGACGATTGAAGAAATATAATCATTGAGAATTCTTCCCGAACTGCAATATGATAATGAAAGGGCTCAACTATATGGCGGTCTATTAGAAGCAAAAGCAATATTTGATAAATTGATGACTCACCACAGTTGGAGTAGTGTTTACTAGAGAAGTTTTTTTTTAATTCATAGAAATTAATCAAACTCAAGTAGATAAGTACTAAAATTTTACAGCAATTGAGTTCAATCCAAATCAAATGGAACTGAACTCAATCTTTATCTCATATTTTCTGAAATTAATTAATCAAATTGATTTATGTTAGTAAGGGAGTTATATTTTCACGCGAGAGTAAAAAAAGACAAATGATAAACCATGTACTTCTGTCCCAAAATAATAATAGTCTTATATAGCTTGTTTTTATAAAAATCAAGAAAAATTAATAAAATAGATGAAAAAATAATAATTTTATACAATTAATTATATATTATTATTAATTCATTTATATATTTTATCATTAATATTAATTATAAAATATATAAATAAAAAAGTAATTAATATTATATTAAAAAATTAAAATAATAATTATTTTGAGATAAATTATTTTCTCTTACACAACAATTATAATGAGATAAAAGAAATATATAAATATGTCTAAATAATCAAATTTTACTGTGATTATTTAAATATGAAATATGACATCTTAAAAGACTCACATCATGTTAAAAAGGTCTAATTGACTCACTCCGTTAATTAAATTAAATAAGATATATGAATTATTATATATATCTTAATATTATTTTTTATTTTTACTGATAAAAACAAAGGCTCATGTAACACTGTGTTTCTTTTTAATAATCCTTCTGTTTTTTTTATAATCTCACACTACGTGCTTTAATCTTAGATGTTCGTAATAAAATATAGTGATCAGTATATAGTCATCTATCACATAAAAAAAAAGTTATCTCAAAACTATTTAATACTTCATTAAATAAATTTTCTTTTCTTATATTTTTCTCTATAAGAAAGATAAAAAAATGTTTTTTCCTTATCTATATCTATTTCTTAGAGTAAATGTTACTGATATATTTTTTAATATATTATTTATTATTGGTTAAAATTTATTAAAATATAAAAAATGGACACATTAACTATAAAATAAAACTCATAAATTATATATATATTTTAATGAATTTCAATCAACAGTAAAAAAATATTTAAAATAATATGTTAAATAGTGTTGCTAGGAGCATAATTTTTCTTCTATCCAAATTCCAAACTGTATATGAAAGGAAAATTTAACCATTATTTATTTACTGCTTTAAGTTTGAAATAGATGTACGTAACGTGATTGACTTGTTTCCGCAGGTTCTTCGAATTGGCTCCTCGAATCTCGCGCGTGACGCGTCCCTATTATTTAATGGCACAACGTCCCTCGCTAGTGTCACCTCACCACAATATTGCCCTTTGCTTATTCTGATTATTTGCCACTTCATTTTTCATTTTTCATTTTCAACAATAGGATTATCTATACGTCATTTTCAATGCATTTTTTTTACATTATTTATAATAAAATAAAATAAATACGACCTTTTTATTTGAATACGAAACTAAATCATGTTTACCAAGAAGTTTGATTGGTTGATTGAACGTGATATACATGTTATAAATTTATTGATATTGAGTTTGATTTTTATTGATATTTTTAATAATCATATTTAAAATAAGATTTTAATTCTATATATTATAAGTAAAAAAAATTACATTATCGATCAATAGAAGTTACTGATAATTTTAAAAAATCATTATTATAAAAAATACATTTTATCATATATAATAATTTATAATTAAATTACAATATAAAAAATCTTTTATGCAAAATACATACACTATCTACACTTAAAATAATAAACCAGTGTAGTTTTCAACCCTTGGAAAATACAATTTGTTTTATTTCTATTTTTCTTTTAGATGGACGAAATGATTATCATTATTTCTTTGGAAACTGTGGCTTTTGTGACACATTCTATTTCTATGTAATAGATTATTCACATTGTTTTTGTAGAGTGCATGCATTCACTTTCTGGGGGAACAAAAGCAAACAAAACTATTTTGTCGCTTGAAATTGTTAAATGTATTCTCCCATTTAAATACTAGTTCTTGTTAACAAGATGCAACAAATAATGATGCTGTTCTTATCAAACATTAAACTCAAGGCAAATTTACGAAAGGGGATTAGTTTTAAAAACTAATTACAAAAGAGCAAGCAGAATCTATTTTTTGAAGGATATCACTATTGAAGTTGACGAGAAGCTTGGTGTCGCCCGTGCTACTGACAAGACACATTCACGTTGAATTCAGTTTCCTGTCAAGAGTATCATATATAGCATCGTTAGATACAAATCAGTGTAATTTGTTTTGTAAACTATTTACCAAAGGGGTCTACTTAGCAAATTTGCTACTTAACACAAAAGTATCATATATAGCATCCTCAATTATACTTTTGTATAATGTAGACATCATCTCGTCCACTTTTTATGTTTTCTTTTTATTTATTTTCAACACATAAACTATTTAAATAAAAACTTCTGCTCTCTTTATGTATATTACTCTTTTTAATATCATGTTTTGACACATATAATTGTATATTCAGCGGTTAATCTGCAGCCATGATCCAACAAAACAGGCAAGAAGATTTTTATATTAATTAATATATTAAAGAGAGAAAAAGCCACCACTTCCCAAACCCAGTAATTATAAAGTATAGTTCCTAATTAAACAAGTAATATAATTAAAAAGTATATATATATATTAGAAAATAATGGTATGAATGCTAAGTAGCATGATTTGTTTTTTTAGATCTTTGCAATGTGTTTTATTATCATGTGTCACTTGATAGTCATGTGGAGATAGAGTAGTTGTTGGAAAGAAAAGTGACTCCATATGAATTGAAATAATTAGTGGTTGGAAAGAAATAAATTAATAGAAAAAACAACATTAAATTATGAATGAAATAAAATATTGAACATGTTTGGGCAGTGACACGAGCTAACAACCAACTTGTTTCCATAAATAGAAAGATTCCCTTTTTCGTTGTGCTTTCAACAAAAGTGAGACAATGTGATTGTGGGGTTTTAGTTTAGGCTCTCTCCCAGACCCCAGTCTCCGTTATGCGTGTGGCGCATCAACTCATGTGCGCGCGTGCAAATCCAGCCAAAGAAGAATCTTTTTTTCCTAAGTCCGATATTAGGATGATTCTTCAACACATTAAATCACATATTAATCTTATAGGTGATGTATGATTATGGTTGGTTTAAATTTTAAACATAATAAAAATTAAATATAAATTTTCTTATTAAATAAATTATTCTCATTCATTTGAACTTAACTAGACTTTACACCCAACTCTTTTGAAGAGAAGAATCTTGATTTAGTTATACATGTAATGCATCTACCAAACCAATACTTATTACATTGTTAGGAGAGGTTATGTTTCACAAGTTATTTCATTGGTTTTTAGATTTTTAATTTGTTCAAAGTTTGTTTAATTATTTGATAAATAAGTTTTTTTTAGTAATTTTTAGCATTTTTTTTAAACCTTACTTTAAGTAACATTTTTTAAAACATTAGTTTATAACTTCTGGTTTTTTATATTTTTTTATTTTTATCCTCAATATATTTATCTAATTTCCTAGTAATCATTTTTAAATAAATTATGATTTTATTATTTTTCTATCATCTTATATTTTTCAGCTACTTTAATACCTAATTTTATCAAACACTAATAATTTAATAGACTAGTTTTTAGTTTTTAACTTTTAGCTAGCTTTCTAAATTTTGGTTAGATTTTTAACTTTCAACTAGCATTTTAGTTAATTTTATCGAACATAACTAAAATTGAAATCCCCTTCTCTTGGTCTAAGATAGTACCTTTTGACTTATGGAAGGGGAGTGCAATTGTTTAGGGTGTAATTCTTTCCCTTTTTTATTCTATATTATCTTTCTTTAACAAAAAAAAACCAATGTTTATCTTCTCTCCCAAGTTCTTTTTCCCTCGAATGATTAGGTACTAGGGTGTTTACGAAATGGAT
Source organism: Glycine max (assembly GCF_000004515.6). Taxonomy (NCBI): domain Eukaryota; kingdom Viridiplantae; phylum Streptophyta; class Magnoliopsida; order Fabales; family Fabaceae; genus Glycine; species Glycine max. The sequence goes on along the minus strand of NC_038254.2, from coordinate 5,891,976 downwards.
TGGATCGACTATGAAGAAAAAAATTATTCGATCAAATTATTTTGGTTTTGTTAATTTATCCTCAAATCGATTTAGTTTAAATTTTTTATCCAATCTAATCCGATTCAATGGTTTGATTTTAATTCTACTTTTAATTTTTTATAGAAAATATTAAATAAAAGGTAAGTCATATAATAAATATAATAAAAAAATAATTTAAAATATCAATTTTTTTATTTATATGTCATTGTATATCTAATGATAAAATGTTTATGCATCTTAATTCAAATAATTAGTAAAAATATCTTTAATTAGATATATTTCATAATAGATACAAGTTATATGATAATTTTATTAATACATAAGGTGTAAAAATAGTTTTATATAGTCATTCACTCACAAATCATTGTTTGAATTACTTTAAAATAATCATTTAAAAAGTCAAAAAACTTATCATATATGATGGATTGTAATTGATGACTATGTAAAAAAATTTACACTATCAATGTATAGACATTCAACTCTTAAAAATATTTACATATGTATAAGTTTGGTTTAGATTGGTTTCTAAAATCAAATATGAATCTGACTCAATCTAATTAAAAAAAATTGATTTTTGATTTATTCGGTTTTTTAATATTTGGATTGATTTTTTCAATCTACATTGGATTGGATTGCTTTATGAACACCCTTACTAGGTACTAGATATAACCTAACTATGACAAGTTTATTGATATACAATTTTGCTTTGAAAGAGATAATTTATATATGTTGCTCTAGTTTCTAAAAATATGCATTTAGTAGTTGTTCTTATCGAATCTAACAAAATGTCCTGATGACTTTCCTTCGTGAGCTAATTCATGAACGACAGTGGGATATACCTATGAAGATACTCTAATGCTCAAGTTAGAGGTGCAGAAGTAAAAACAAATATCAAAATATAGGTTGGATTAAGAGTTGGTTTACCTCATAAGGTAATGTAAATAAAAAAATATATATGATTTTATCTTATCTTTTATATGATAACACATAACTTGTGGTTTTGGGGAATATTTTTATCTTTCTAATAAAAAATAGACTTTTTCTCTTACCTTTGTTATGTCTAGTATGTTCATTGAATACTGGGTAGACTACTGTGTTGACCACCAAATAGGAAGGTTTGTTGAATTCAAGTGGTAAAGTGGTAACTTTATGACATTTAATATATAGTTTCTTTTTAATTACAAGCCAAAAGTAAAATTCAAGATAAAAACATCCAAAATAAATTATTTTTTAAATATCAATTTTAACCAAATCAATTTATTTAAAATTAATTTTGTAAATGGTCTTTCAAACACACACCATACCTAATCTTTATTAAGTCTTAAATTGGAGTTTTGTATTTAGGAAGGTGATAGAATAGAATGGAAATAGCTCTTAAGACCAACAACTAAGAAATAATTTGATAAACGTCTCTCTTTTTTTTATTAACACTTCATAAATACATAGATATGTTTTATTGTCTAGATAAAAATATAAATGTGCAAAATGTTTTGATCATGCCAATTCCATTAATATTATCACTTGTGAATTTAACACAAAGTAATGAAAATTTATTGCCTTTTACAAATTATAGTGGTGGTAACTAATGTTTAGATGAATTAATATATTGATTTAAATAGTGATGTGCTCTTATCAATTCCAACAAACTTTGACACTCATTTTCCCCCTCTTTGTAGCATGGAATACAAATAACTAATGAATGGCTTGTTATTATTTTTTGAAAGAGAAAAGAGACATAATTCTTAGGTGGTTCACATTAGATTATTTAAGTGCAATGAAAATGAACAAACATCTATTCAGTTGACTATTTTTTTTATGTAATATTCAATTGAGAAGCTAAAATATTATAATAAACATTCAATGATTTAGTTGACAATATATGTTGAGTTTGTGGGATAAAATAAATTTGATCATTAAATAATGTAATTTCAAAAAGAAAATATAAATTTTAAGTGTGATTAAATCCTGTATCAAAAATTAATCTCATAATTAATTCAAATGATTAAATTTATAAAAATATATTGAGATCTTACTTAAGAACCAAAGATCTTGATTATGATAGTTAAAAGAAATATAATAAACAATAACTTAAAAAAATGAACATGTAACTAAACGCAAAAAAAGAAAAACGTAAGAGTTAGTTAAATCAAAACATAATATATATGGTAAAATGTCCATGTGATAAGTAATTGAAATGTGAATACTATAATTTAATTTTTATTTTTATATATTCCAAATAGATGTTATTACTAATAGAATTTGCTATGCCTATCCTCAGTCGCGTCTTACAAGATAGAAGTTGGCAAAAATATCAAATGGGGTTTCTTTTACAAATTATTTACCTAAATGGGTCTGTTTTGAAATTATTTACTTCATGGGTCTGTTTTTGTACTACAAAGCGCCTCTCCGAAAGGCGCGTTCGCCGTAAAGGCGACACGTGACAGCACTTGGGACGCGCCCTGCGTACAGGCGCGACGGGTAGCGCTGTTGCAGCAGGCGCGTCGGGTCGTGTTGGGTACCCAGGCGCGACCCAGTTGGGTCGTACTTTATTTAATATTTTTTATATTTTTTATATTGTTTTTATTTAATATATTTTTATATTATTTTATTTTATTTTTTTTATATTTTATTTAATAGTTTCTATATTAAATAAATTATTAACATTATATATGATTTTAAAATCATAAATAATTTTTTATATTATTTTTATTTATTATATTTATTATATTTTATTTAATATTTATATATTAAATAAATTCTTAATATTAGAAAAAAAATAAAAAAAAATATTAAATAAAATATAAAAAAGTAAAAAACATTAAATAAAATAATATTATAAAAACAATATACAAAAATATAAAAATATTTAATAAAATAATAAAAAAAATATTATTTTAAATAAAATTATTTATGACTTTAAACTCTAAAGTTGAAT
>NC_038254.2:5874623-5888920 GCF_000004515.6 Glycine max | reverse complement strand
AATAAAATTTGGGTTGGGATTATAGTGGGAGTAGGAACATCTATGTGAGTGGAATTTTTTTATATTTTATTTAATAGTTTTTATTTTAAATAAAATTTGGGTTGGTAAAAAAATTATATTTTTTTAAAATTCAACTTTAGAGTTTAAAGTCATAAATAATTTTATTTAAAATAATATTTTTTTTTATTATTTTATTAAATATTTTTATATTTTTGTATATTGTTTTTATAATATTATTTTATTTAATGTTTTTTACTTTTTTATATTTTATTTAATATTTTTTTTTATTTTTTTTCTAATATTAAGAATTTATTTAATATATAAATATTAAATAAAATATAATAAATATAATAAATAAAAATAATATAAAAAATTATTTATGATTTTAAAATCATATATAATGTTAATAATTTATTTAATATAGAAACTATTAAATAAAATATAAAAAAATAAAATAAAATAATATAAAAATATATTAAATAAAAACAATATATAAAATATAAAAAATATTAAATAAAGTACGACCCAACTGGGTCGCGCCTGGGTCCCCAGCGCGACCCGTCGCGCCTGGGTACCCAACACGACCCGACGCGCCTGCTGCAGCAGCGCTACCCGTCGCGCCTGTACGCAGGGCGCGTCCCAAGTGCTGCCACGTGTCGCCTTTACGGCGAACGCGCCTTTCGGAGAGGCGCTTTGTAGTACAAAAACAGACCCATGAAATAAATAATTTCAAAACAGACCCATTTAGGTAAATAATTTGTAAAAGAAACCCCATTTGGTATTTTTGCCATAGAAGTTAAAAATTTAATCAATTATGACGCTAGCTGTTTCTGAATCTACTCAGGCACCGAGTCTGATATTCTGATCCTAGACTAGCAACTTACGTCAAACAATAACTTTTCGTTCTTTTTTATTTTAATCAGAGAGTAAGGTTGGAGGAAGTGATGACATAATTAAATTAAATATTATTCATATCAGGGATGACAATTTTTTTTTTCATAAACTCAATTATATTTAAATATGATGGTACTCATAGGAAAAAAAATTGATGGAAAAAATTTATCAACTCAAGTTTATCTATACACTAGTATTTACTAAAAAAAATATTAATGGGGGTTGATGTACGAATATGGATATTTTAATATCCATTATAGTACTCTATACCTGCATGAATTATTCAATACATCAAATTGAAAATTAAAGATTACTATACCTATTCACATTCTTCTCAAACAGAAGTATACTACTTTTTTTTTTTTTTACTGGAACAGTAATATGCATTTCATCTCTGTTGTCTAATGTTTTTGCTGCTTCATCTTTATCTACTTTTAGGACCATTTCTCACTGTAGCATTTTAATTACTGTTCTTTATTTTATTAAAATTTGAAAGTTAATTTTAGTAATAAAATAAATTTGTTAGCAACATGTAAATAATGTTAGCAATATGCAAAAACATAGGTAAGTATTCGTAATTTCGTCTAAGAAAAAGGTAAGTATTTATAATAAAGTAGATATGAATTTAAAGACTTTTTTTTTATATAAATGCGACTAAAGGGAGGAATTTTTTTTTGGTTATCATATATTATTGATACCACATGTTTTGCTGGTGACTAAAGGGGGGAATTTTATTCTACCCACCTATACTTATTTCCAATTTTTGTTAACGTATATCTTCTTTGGACTTTGGCCCAAGAAAAGGAAAAGAAGCTACGTATCATTATTTCGTTGGTGATGCTAGATGCATCCAACATTATTGCTGGGACAATCATCATTTTTTAGAAATGCTCCTCTTCTATCTTCTTCCTTAAAAAGCTGGGTGAGCATGAATAAATCATACAGATCAATTTAATCCATATGTGTAATATTAACATACTGTTGATCCGTATAAGTTTTATGGATCAAGTTGAACCATATGATTTACTCACGCTCACCCAACTTTACAGATCAACATGATCCGTATGACTCATAGAAATCAACTGGATCCGTATGATTTCTACGGATCAACTTGAGTGAAGGACATTTTTGTCCATTCACTTAAAATGCTGGGTGCACCTAGTATCATCCTTATTTCGCATTGCACTTGCCGTGTCGTAATATTGTGGTTTGAGGTTTGGGCCACATTAACGAGATTTGCCTGTATCCTTTTCTCATTCTCTTATCCCCTTACCTTTTCTCCTTAGATAGCTTATCATGAACTTCTCCTTAGATGAAAAAAAAAAAATCTTTTGCATAACCATTGCTGGAACTTTGTCATTACCAGTAACAAGAAGTTAAAAGAACTTCAGAAGCAGCACAAGGTAAGGGGACTTAAAAATTCTTAAAATTTTGATTGACATTTATATGTATAATTAAAGCCAAAAATATCATTCAAGAAGGAGAAAGAGGAGAGAGTACGAACAATGAAACAATACAAAAAAAATGATGAAAAAGGAAAAAATACATGGCAACTTGTCATTGGATCTTATTAGCCTTGATTGTTCCTTCCTTTTGCACATATATATTTCTCTTTATATGTTTTCCCTTCCTCATTGTGTATAGAATGTTACTCTTAGCAATTTTCTCAACACTTGGGGAGGTCACTTGGAGGTGGTAATAGAGATTCATTTGGTCCTTTACCATTATCCACAACAAAAGCCATCTTCAGTCCCCATGTTGTATGAATTTCCAAATGACAATGCATAAACCAAACACCTAACAAAACATAATAGTACCATATATCATAATTCATAACATTAGAAAAAAAAAGGACAAAAATATACACACAAATACACAATTCCTTAGCCATTATTTGTTCTGTTCTACAATTAAATTTAGAGCTTCACCCTGGTAATCCATGCAATAAGGGTTTGCATAAAGGATTATGCTAATTACCAAAGCGAAATTCCAATTCTAACACCTAAAGAAATGTGAAATCCAAATTATTTCATTTTTCTACAAATTTTTTAGAGTCAATATTTAAGATTAGACACAATAGAATTGATAACTTTACCTGGATTATCAGTCCTGAATCTGATAGCAGTCCACCCTCCAGCTGGGACTCCAACTGTATTTCTCTCCACAGGATCTACAAGGTTAAATTTCTTGGGGTCTTTTGTGGGGTTGAAATTTCTCTGTCCCCTACCAACTACAAAGAAATTAAAGCCATGGAGATGAATGGGGTGGTTCTCAGGTGTTATCATTCCAGTATCTTGCAAGACTAATTGAACTGTAGAATTGTAAGCAAGTCTATACACCCTTGTTCCTTTCATGGTCCTCAAATTTGATGGCTGTGTCCCTGTGAAGTTATAAACCACAGGAGGATTTCCAGGAAAATCATCAGTGAAAACTCCCTTAATTTTGAAGAAATGTGCTTGGAGAAGAGAAATTTTAGGCATCACAAAGGTAACATTGTTGATATCTGCCACCACCCTGCTGTTATTCACACAAGTAGCACAAGGGTTAATTCCAAGACTAACAGTGAAGAGCAAGTTGTGGTCAATCTTCAAAGGCACTCTAGCAGGATACTTTTTGGAGTTCAAGCTTCTGAGTGAGTCAGTGAAACTGGTGGCAAGAGGGGTAGCATTTTTGGGAGGCATGGAAGTGAGGGTGGTGATGGTGGAACCAAGGGTGCCTGAGTAGTGTAATGTGGCAGTGGCAGTCTTGTTGTCAACTGCAATGGGAGCATCCATAAAAGGAGAGGCTGCAACCAAGTATTTGCCTGCTGCATGTTTGGTTGTTAGAAGCACATTTGTGGTCTGGCCAGGTGCTATGACAATGGTATCAGTTTTGAATGGTTTTGTGTAGACTGCATCAACCTCAACAACAGTGAGTTCATGGCCAGCAATTTTGAAGAATAGCTCTTCATTGAGTGCAGCATTGATGATTCTTAGCAAGTAGGTGTTTCCTGGTTGGACATCCAACTTAAATCCTTCTGCACACAAAAGGAAGTTGAAAGGTATTAGACAATCTCATGTTTGGATTGAAAATTAAGGTTCTGTTTGAGAAATTGTTTTATTTTTTCAAACATACAAATATTTAAAAACAAAAAATAAAGTGAAAATAAGATGTTATTTTTTAGTTTTCCATTTTTTTTCCTTTGGCTTAGCTATAGCTACTGAGGACAAATTGTTAATTTCAATTGTTGAGTGACATTGGCATGGTCTAGTTACATTAAAGCTAGAGTTTGGTTTTTGGACTTTACCTTGTGAAGCACAACCTTGGACAGGTCCTGGGTGGCCATTGATTGTGTGAGCATTGGAGACATTTGGTGCCAAACCAGATTTCAAAGCTTCATTTATTACAGCCTCAGTATCTGATTTCCACCATTCACCTAAACCAAATTCAAATATTGTGAGAACTATGGAGCATGATTTCTATTCTATTACACAATGAATCAAGGTTCAAAGGAAAATATTCATTATATTTTTTTTATTACTTATGACCATAGAACCACAAAGTGAAATTATTCAGCAGCATAAGAAAAAAAGTAGTAGAACTTACTCAATATCATAACTTGTTCCATATTTGGTTTGGGGAAAGGGTAAGGAACTCCAAGCTTAGGCAAGATGACCAAGGCACCATGGACAGTGGCCCTAAGCCAGAGGATATGTGCATGCCACCAAAGTGTGCCTCTTTGGCCTGTAAGGGTAAAGTTGTAGATAAAAGCCTGGCCCGGTTGAATTGGACACTGGGTTATGTATGCTGGCCCATCAGCCCAACCTGTTCTCAATTGTCTGACCCCATGCCTGTTCAATTTTAATAATGTTTGATAAGAGTTCAATAATAATAAGAGTTTAATTTTCATGCATAATTAGTATAAAAAAATTATAATGTCAGTTAATAAGAAATCATGACAATTTATATATCTTAATTATTATAAAAATTAACATGTTAGTATAAATTTCTTTTATACCTTCAAGATATTTTAACTAAATTCTAATAATAATAATAATAATAATAATAATAATAATAATAATAATAATAATAATAATAATAAATGGAAGAAATAATTGATATTAGAATCATAAGAAATTCTAGCACACTCACCAGTGGATGCTAACATTGTACTTGACATGATTGACCACCTTAACCAGTACAGTGTCATCTTCCCTAGCATAGATGGTGGGACCTGGGAACTTTCCATTTACGGTGACAATTGGCTTTGTTGAACACAATCTTGTGGCATTCTTCAGCACCACCTGTGAAGAACACATCCAATTACAGGAATGTGGAGTTAGTTTACTGCAACAACATTCTGGACCAATAATAATAAGCAAGAAAAAAAGTGCAGCTTCAACTTCTACCAAATTTAAGTGCCTTGCCTTGCTCAACAATTCCACACCCACTTTGCACTGCTGTTTGGTAAAGGTATGTACATGCATGCTCATATATTTTTCAGTAGGCAGCATAAGACATTTGGTTAATTGAACTAATTTTAAATATTTTTATGACTTGACTTCCTTCGCTTAACCTTTCTGGTTGAGTCAACTACTAAAAATGAACTGTACCTCTTTATGTCTTAACCAAAATATGTGTCAACTATAAATATTATAGTCAATGGTCTTAACTACTAGAAATTAAATCATGGACCTACCTGTCATCAAATTTTTAATAAATATGTCAACTGAAGCAAATTAAATCATTGGATTAAAACTATGATTAGCCTCCCAAAAAATATCCAATAAATTTGCCTCCATGTGGTTATGTCACTTCAGTTGATGAATCCTGGTCACTAAAGAAAGTTGTGTCTCAGCACTTTTTGTCAAGAGAAATTCGTGTATCAGAAACTAGCCCTGATTGGGTTAAGGGAAAGTGTTTAATGTAAGCAAAAAGATTCAATTATTAATGTCAACATTTGCTAAGGGTCATGATTAGCTTGCTATATGTCACTTGAGGTGGACATTGCTTTCATTTTTGGGTTAATCTCATAAAAGAGATGAGAACAGAAGTTTGGGTAAAAGTTGTTAAGTACTTCATTTTTTTAACAGGAAATAAAATTTACTAAAATGACAACAGTAATGGAAAAGGACAAATGTTACTTAGACTTGTGGAATCTCAAATTAAATTTTCTTACATCCAGCGGGTCTTACAATTATATATATTCATCAGTAAGGAGTAGCTCATATCATAGCAGCCAAATAACCTACCAAAGAAAATATCATAGCAGCCAAATATATACGTAATTAATATTTTTGGATGAGGAAGTAAGTTACAATTTTAAGACGTTATTTCACGATTAGCTTGCAATTATTTTTTTCACATCTTCAACGTTTGGTGCACTATAAGCTAGCTTACCAAAAATATAGAATTTCGTCTACTAAATCCCATTTTATATATATCCTAGCTAGACACTTCAGTCAGAATTCACTCGTCAAAAACTTCAATTTTGTTTTTCTTTCAAAAAATGCTATTGTAAACTCTTATATTCGAACGCTTGAGCTGTGTATTCAATTTAGTGGACGAACATAGCAAAATACAAAACACTTATCATAATTTTCAAACTCATGCTTTTACAAGCATAAAAACAATTAGACTGATGATAGTAATGAAAATAATATATAACATGTTCATTTTGGTCTCACGCAAGTTTTATTTTCCAATGTTATAAATCTATCACACTTCATATATACTTATATGCCTTGCAAGAGTGACATGACAAAATGCAAATAACAACATATATAATGCACCTACATTGAACTTGTAGTGGCGAACCATAGCTTCCACAGATAGTGGAAGCAAGCAAGCTGCCATCAATAGCATGATTCGAATCCCAAACGCTGCCATAGCCTCCCCTTTTGATCTCTCTATTCCAATATCTTCTCCTTTGTTGGCTAGCTACTCTTGAATGCACTGCAAGACAGAGCAAGAAGGACAACCTTATAAAGAGCCACACGCTGCTGTAATGTCCCTTTTAATAAGTTGGTAGAAGGAACACATAAGAGTTAAGACGTAAGGTCCACATTAAAAAGTACAAATAACTCAATAAAAAAGGGGAAACCATAGACTGTCCAGAAATTTGTGTTATTTTTTCTTTTTCTTGTGCATTACATAAAGTTGTTATCCATCAACCAAGGACACCTTTTGAAGCTAAGCTAGTTAATTGAGTTTCTGGGGGTGGTGTCTGTTTTCTATTCCTTTCTACTGCAATGAGTGGTCAGACTCAGATGCTAGTTTGGTCCACCCAAATAGGGTAAAGTACAACGATTCTCAACAACTACTTATGTACCAATATATGAAATGGACATCGAGTTTCAACTATACGGCATGACAAATTCAGAATCAGTATAGTCCCTTAAGTGTACATAACGTAGCTTCTAGTTTGTCATTAGAAATTTCAGCAATGGGTTATTTAAAAATGAGTCATACATTAAAAATGCTATTTTAGTTTTGTATTTTTAGTTTGTCATTAGGTAATTTTATTAACATTACTATGAATATGAATGACAAAACTCTCAATATATTTCTTTTACACAACTGCATACTTAATACTTAAATTTCAAATCATTAAACTGAAACAATCACACATCAATTAATCATAGTATGGTTGCAAAACAGTGAATGATATAAATTGATTAAGCTCTTCTTTTTTTGTTTTTTTACATTGACTAACTTCATTTGGTTAATAGGAATGAATCCGATCGTTTAATTCCAGATCACTTGTGATTAAAGAAGGTTTGATGCCAATAATTATTTTTCTTAAAAACCTAAGCTATTAATTATTAAGATGATGTTCAAATATAAATAATAGTTTTAATTATATATTGATCAACTGAATCTATGTTTAATTAAGCTTAGACAGTTCAAGAGGGTGAAGATTTTAATGGAAGTGGTTAATCCTAGTTGATTAAACAAATAATTAAAAGGTGTTTTGACGTTGAAGGAGGGGCATGCATGAATATAGTGGTCTATACTGGGGGATGTTATCTCAACTAAGTTATATTGGTGAACAATGGTTTTCAGTAACCACTGAGTGTAGGCGTGGCAGATTACAATTCATCTCATTAGACCAATATTTTTCATGTGAATAGTTTTCTTTTCTTTTTCTCAATTTACCTCTGCTGCCATTCTAATTCACTGCCCATTCATGTCTTTGTTACGGTTTTACCAGCCCCCACAACAAACCTTAACACTACTATAAATTCTTTATAGCTAGTTTAACGGATTACGAAAGTCTAATTCATAATTTCGTGCACATCAATTAATTATCTTAAAATATATTAAAGAAGGTATAATATATAAAAATACTCTGTAAATACACTACTGCATATTGCTAGATTAATAAGTCCTTTTATGCTTTTTCTTAGTTTGACTCTCCTCAAAGATAGTTTAATCTTCTTATTTGTTGTCTATATTTCTCCATTTTCACATTGTATAATCAATTTGCATTAATGAAGTAGCACTTTCCCTTCTGTTTATTCTCTGTTCTTTCGCTTTTCCAATTCTATTTATTTTGCATTATCAACACATGTATACATTCTTGGTTCACAAAAATATGGTTTCCTTTTCATTACTTATCATGCAACATGCAGTGTATTAGATTAAGTTTAAGACTAAAATTTTAGCATATTTATTTATGATATACATAAAATTTGAAGCACCTCTAAAAAAAAATAAAAATTGAAGCATAAATTCTAATGTACTAAAGTTGACATTTCGACGATCAGGTGCTCAATCAGCATAATCTTCAATGCTACTCCATATACCAACTCAGCCTTTTATTGTCCTTGAGTCGTCTTCTAAATCGATTTCTTAATTAACTTTCATATATTATGAGTTTGGAATTGGATGCTACGCAGATGACTTGGACTTATTTCCTCCTGTGCTTGCGTATATACCCAAATGAATTACCATTAGACATTAATTATTTAGGAGTTAACATTGACTGCTGAAAGGAGGAATTGAGTTTATTGCTCAAAAGTTGCTCATATGGTGTAAAACATAAAAAAAAATGATGTAAATCGTTTACATTGGACATATATACATCACCAATCAACAAAAAAAGGGAAATTTAATGAAGTAGTTGCAGAATTTTGAAATTTGAACATATTGAAATAGTTGCAAAATTTTGACATTTGAACATATTGAAATATTTGTTGAGTAAAACCAACTGCATAAAAAAATAGTTTGTAAAGTTTTACAACGAACAGATCATTAATTTGTAAAGGATTATAATCAACAATCATACTCTTCCTATATTTAAGACAAATCATAACTAGGAAGAGTATGACTTATTGATTATTACAGTTTAAGCTAAATTTAGCAGAGGTAGTGATTTTCCCTAGGTTATGGGTTTGACATTAGCAAGTTTGGCGGCTGCAATGGTTCCATTGAATTTTAGATCTATGTCACTAAGCATCACATCTTTGCATGGTACACTACTGCTACAAATCAAAACTACTCCTTCTTGAGTTGCAGAAATTTCAATTATATTTTTGAATGTAACCTTACTTATTTTAATTTTTGATGGACACTACAATCACATAAACACAAATGAAGAAAAAAGAAAAAATAGTCGGTGTTTTTTAATAGTAAATTATATATTTAGCTTTTGAGGTGAATATTTTGTTTTATAATTATTTAGCTACCAAAATATCCATGTATATTAACTTATATTGAAATGGTCAAGAGTGATTTTAGTTAAATATTTGCTTGGTGCATTGATTCCATGGGCAATAATCTTGATCTATAATTATTGGATTCATAACATTAACCATGTTGATGTCCTCAAAATGCATATCAATCACATAGTGGTTCTTGGATTACCAGGTCAAGTCTTGATCCTCACACCATTATCTGTGTTGTTTAGTGTGCAATTTCTAACTGTCAAACCCTTAACAAGTTCTTCATTTGGATATTTTTCCAAGCTTCCAACACTAATACCATGCCAAGGGCCACATGTATCATTTAAGACATGGATTTGTTTGCTACCATCACCCAAAGAAATGCAATCATCATCAGTGGCAATGTTAATGCTAGTAATGTTCACTTAGTTGATCTTCCAATATGAATTCCATCGGTATTGGGGCTAGTGGCACGTGTAATGATGTTGAAGTTTGTAAATATAATATTATTGTATCCCAAAACATTGACATGAAATTTTTTTACTATACTTTGTTGTTATGTCCCGGATAATTGTATTATTGAGGAAACCAAAATCAAAATTCTGCAGAAAAAATTACATATATGAAACTCAATTTATACATTAAAGTATTTTGATAAAATGAAGCAAAACACCTATTACTTATTTGTCCCCCTATCATTTTATTATAAAAATGACGCGTCTATAAAATTAACTAACATTTAGGAAAGAAAATATTATTTTCTTAATTACATGTCATTTTTTAATGAAAGGTAGAAGAAACAGATTGAAAAGAGGCTTACATAATTTGAAATCCTTGATAATAATATATGCACTAGTAGTAATTGAAATATTGAAAAATAGACGCATTATTTACCATGGAAAGCTTCTTGCAATGCTTGTTTTTTCCACATTTATCCTGATTCCAAACAATTGCACCTTGAACATCGAAAGTTCTCCCACCAGACAAGTAAAGAAATTAAAAAACCTTCATGTAAAAAAGTTTTAAAAAAAAAACTGATTGTTCTTACAATAACATTCAAATATATTCAAATCTAATTTTGGATAAAAAGTAACATTTAAATATCACAAATACGAAAAATAGTTAAGAATTTTAAATATTTTTATATTTATAAGAATGAAAAATATATTTTAATATTTTTTAATCAAAATTATTAACACACATAACTTGTTAGTGTCTCAACTGTTTAAATTTTTTTATAAGATTTGTGTAAATTTTAAAAATAAAAGAAAAATATGTATAATTTTTTTAAATCTTATGTATTAATTTTAAAAAAAAGATAAAATATTTGTAATTTCCTTAAACCTTAAAATAAATAATTACACATTTAAACTGCAATCTCTGTGTCAAATTCTTGAAACTTCTCAAAACCAATGCTATGGCACAACACTAGCAGTTTCGATCTTGTTCGATAAGATCACACAAGTTAATTATTATCAAATGTCAATGTTTTTGTTTTTTATTGCTAAAATCAATATAATGCTTCCTCATTCCTGATCGAATTAAAGTCTTTGGAATACCTTCACAATCCGTTATGCACTTAGACGTCTTGATCGTCAAGTGATTCTTCATTAAGTTGCAGCCGTGTCATTCCTTCACATATCTAACAAGATTATGGGTTGGTTTGTTTTGAAAGTAATAAATAGACTATGAACTGTATAGTGTTTTCTATTTATCTCGTTATACATATTATAGTACATGAGGTGGTTAATTTTTATAATAATTATTTTGAAAATTATATTAATAATAATTTTTAATTCGTTAAAATATTGTAAAAAAATTTACACTAATAATACATAGACATTCATTTTATAATTATAAGTTTTATTATAAATAACCAAAAAAAAAAATTGTGTAAATTAAACATTCTTAATTTAAACTTTTTTAGATGTGTCTTTCACACAACTCTCGTAATTAACCATAAAAAAATTCTCTCAATCATTTCAATATATGTTCCTTTTACTTTTACATGAATTGTTTTGACAACCTATCCTTCTCAATATGTCCTTGTTTATCTCTTTCATTCAATTAAGTTTCAATAATTTTTTTAAAACAGAATATGAATAGTTAAAAATAATCTTATATCACAATGTAAATTATTTAATATAAATTCAAAATATAACTTATATTCAAAGATATTTATTTGTTATTAGATTAGGATTTTAAATAAGTGAGATATGTGATCCTTTTTTTCTTATCCTGTTTGATTCAACTTTTAAACACAATAAATCTTATTCAATTAATAATTAAAGCTACTAAATTAGGTTTTTGTTATTGCAAGCATTTTTCACATAAAATGATTGTTTTTTAAAAGCAAAGGAAAACATGGTGGTTATAACAAAAGACAACCTCCATAAGTCCTGAGGGAAGACACACTCCATGATAGATGCATCATGAGGAATAAAAGATATCCGGTTGAATTCTGACTTTATACAATAACCACATCCATGAATAAGTTTTAATAAATGAGATGAGTTGCAGATAGTTCGATCTACTATTGCTAAAAATAAGATTATTCTTTATCAATCAAATCCCGCAACAATTGCATGCTAGAAAATGTATTTAAATTTGCAGGTTTTTCTAGTGTTGAAGCAAATTTCCATTTGAATATATAGTTGAAAATGATTGTATTTGTATTAATAATAAAAAGTTGAATAAGACACAACAAGTGTTATAAACAATCACCAATACAAAGAGATAGAATTTTCATAGGCCAAAATGTCTTGGGTGTCCATGATAGGCAACTAATGATTGTATTTGTATTTTAATAATAAAGAGTTGTTATGGAGAAACAAGAAAAAGGAAAAATGGCCTATACATGATAGTAGTAAATTAATATATAATTATTGAAGATTATCAAGATATAGATGATTATGAAATATTTGTACATGAATATCTATATTACTTTCAAGAAAAAGAGAATAAATTATGAGTAATGAGAGAAAAAGGAAAAAGAGAATCCAAGAAAGTCTCAAAAAATTTTGTGAGATTATTTGATATACATTTTTTATTGAAAAGTAATATGAAATTCATTGAAATCCATATTAAAAGAGAATCCATTATCTTTATATTTTTGAATATTAAAAGATTTTTTTTTATTATAAAAAATCTTAATAATTATAATTGAGACTTATTTATGTTATTTAAAAGTTTTGATTGAATACTTCAAAAAAAATTCTATAAGAAAAAATCTTTTAAAAAATTTCAAAATACTAATTCAATACACCCCTTAATTCACATGCGTTAAATATTAGAAGATTTTTTTTTATAACCCATAATCATCTTATCTGGTCTGAATATGATTATTTCCTCCTTGTAAAAAAAAAATAAAATTTCTCTTTCTATTTTCCCCCCCTCTTATTTTGCCTTTCCAACCTTACTATTATATGCCGACTTGAATCTAATAACAAGTTGCGGTTCGCAAAAAAGGATATTTAAGCACTCAGTACAGCTTTCGTTGAAATTTGACTCTTCCAGAGATTGATGCGTTGTTTTTGGCATCATCCTATTCGTTATTCATATTTTGTTCACACTTTCGAATTTGTCATACACTATTATACTATTATATGTAGTGTTCACACTATTAAATTTAATTTTTGGCGGTAGCTTCAGAATACTATGGTTAAGAATTTGTTTTTAGCATTTAGCCTTTTGATGAATTGCACAACCACAGAATAATATTCGAACTGGACTCCAAAAATGTGATAGACGGTTTCCACAACAACACTCTTGGAATCATACTTTCACTTGGTTTCATCTTCATGCAAAACTTTCTTTTCTTCTAATTTTCGCAACTGAACAGTATGTTTTGTAAAAACACCAGCTAATCGAACTCACACTTTGGCCAGGGTGTCAAGATTGTATGATTATTGTCAATTATATTTTTCATCACATTCCTAATTGTATCTCTTTGTTTGTAAAATATGTACACCAAATAGACATATTTTCTTTATTATTAGTATAGATAAAAATAAAAATGAGGGTAAATTTTTAATTTAAATTTGCCACTCTGGATAAAAGAATAATTTTATATAATTTTTAGCCTAAAAAATGAAATGTTTTCCTGTTTATGTTTTTGGTGTTAAAATAGTAATTTTAAAATTTTCACTCTTTTTAAGGATAAAAGTGTAATTGTAAAAGTATTTCTTATACTAGAATAACTGTTATAATTATAATTTATATTTAAAAACATTATATTTTATTTAAAAGTATTATATTTTATTTATTTATTTAAATCGTGATATATAAATTTAAATAAATAATAAATTAATTAAATAAACATGATATACAATTTTTTATTTTACATTTCCATTTTATAATTAAATAGAAAATAATATTATATTAAAAATATCTTTATGTAAAATTTTAACACTTAATTGTAAAAATAAGAATAAATTAATGAAAATTGGAAATTATTTTAAATTTGAAAATGATGGACCTTGTTTTTTCGTATTTAATTAATTTAAGTTAACTAAAACAAATATTTCCTAATTACAAATTAATATTAAATCACATCCTGATTATATGAATCCAAATTAAAATCGCGTTAACTAAAACAGTTATTTATTAACTACGATTTGCAAATTGTTAATTGTATTTAATATTTTGAAATTAAATTTAATATTTTTATACTCTTTATATAAGATGAATAATAACCAGAAGGATTCATAATTAAATAAATAAACCTGATATATATATATATATATATATATATATATA
>NC_038254.2:5855513-5871327 GCF_000004515.6 Glycine max | reverse complement strand
TAATTTAAGGTTGGATACGTAGTTTGTAAGACACATTTAAGTGCACGTACTAAACAACTGAAATAATAAGGTGCGTGTTTGGTGGGTTTGTTTACTAAACTAGTTTAATATTAGTCTATGAAAAGAAGTTATATTTTAGAAGTATGACTTCTTTTTTTTTTTTTACAAACAATTTGTGACAGTTTATAATTAATTACCAAAAATGTTTACAACAGTCAGAATTTATCATTATTGACGATTATAAATTATTAATATAAAAATTTACAATTACGACTCTTATGCTAATTTTCTTTAAAATTATACTAATTTAATATTTTTAAAAGGAAACTACCCCGTATTTGATATAAAAAAAAAAAAGCTCACGGTATTAAATTAGTTATGTAGAAAGTTTGAAAGCAAAATATATATATACTATAATCATTCAGTTAAGATGTGGATAATTGATCGATAAAGAAACGATATGGCATATGCAATGCGTCACTTATCATTATGTATATATCTCGATCTCGTTATTCGTTGCTTACATGATAGTCGATTATCTTAAATATGCATTGCGTTGTTTTCAAATGACATATTATTAATAATTAGTTGACACTAGCTAGCTAGGATGTTCACATTATTGTTAGTTGTCTTCACAATAATTAGTATTTGGTATTTTACATGTTTTTTCTTCCTATAGTGAAACCCAATCGTCACCCATATGCACACATGACAAACGAAGGTCAAAATTATATTTTATTTTAGATTAAGTATGTTTTTAATTTCTATAAGTTAGTGTTTTTTTAATTTTATTTTTGATATTGTAAATTTTTTAATTTTAGTTCTTGTAAATTGATACTTTTTAATTTTGGTTCCCTTACTATTTCAATTCTTTTATTTATAATCCCATAAGTTTTCGTTTACAAGAACTAAAACTAAAAAAGAATTAAATTTATAAAATTAAAAACAAACAAAATATCTTAGAGGACCAAAACTGAAAAAACACAAAGATAAACTAAAAATGATTTTTTTTTATAGAAAAAAAAATAAAGAAAAATATGAATTTACATAAAAAACATAATTAAGGCTTTTATTTTATTGGCCAAAGATAGCAGTACTTGACCCCAACAGCCTATGCTCTCTTATAAAAGTTCTTTTTAACTTTTATAGTTTTGATATTACTACATGATTTGAAAATCAAATATATTTTATTTTTTTATATTACTATCTATTTATATTTCACATTAATATTTGTTTATTTATTTATTCATGATAGTAAATCATGACACTTGAATTCCTTCTTTGTCCCGTAGTCCCTTATCTTCGCATGAAATTAGAAAGTTTATATTAAGAATTTAATTGTATGCACTAAAAATATATGTTTTTTTATATTATTATCTAATTGTATTATTTATGATTAAATGGTTGATTTTTATAATGATTACTTTAAAATTATATTTAAATTAATTGTTAATGAATTGATAGTATATTTTTTTTTACATATAAAAATTAAAGCAACTTATCTTCTATATCATTTTTTTATATGTTTTTATATGTTTTTATATTAAGAATTAATTGTTTTTATATCATTTTTTTATATGTTTTTATATTAAGCAACATAATTAATTGTTAATTAATTGATAGTTTATATTAAGAATTTAATTGTATGCACTAAAAATATATGTTTTTTTATATTATTATCTAATTGTATTATTTATGATTAAATGGTTGATTTTTATAATGATTACTTTAAAATTATATTTAAATTAATTGTTAATTAATTGATAGTATATTTTTTTTTACATATAAAAATTAAAGCAACTTATCTTCTATATCAATTAATTGTTAATTAATTGATAGTATAATTTTTTTTGTGCATATAAAAATTAAACTCTTATATTAAAATTAAAGCAACTTATCTTCTATATTATTTTTTTATATGTAAAAATAAGAAGAGTATTAAAAATTTATAATAACTCATATACTCTTACTCAACCTTATATCCCTACAAGAAAAATGTAGTTTTAATACATTACTAATATAAAAAGAACTTACATTATCAACCAACTATAAACTATACTAAACATGGTTTTCAAAATAATCATTACAAAAATCAATAATCTTATATCACAATACAATTAGATAGGGTATAATCGAATCTTTACATGATAATAACATTCTAATAAATTTCTTTAAAGAAAATATTTTTTTACAGACAAATGATTTCAAACTCGATGGATTATGTTCTCATTAATTATAAATGTTTGAATAACTTTTTTGTAAAAATATTTAAAAGAGAAAAAAAATAAAATATGTTCCCCCCAAAATTATAATTAATTTATAATTTTTCTCATATTAGCTTCTCAAAAACTTATGTATAAGTTAAATCATTAAAAAAATATTTTTTTTCTTATTATTTTCCTATAAATTTATATATAAAACTTTATTCAAACATGTCCTGAGTGGCAATTAAGTGAGCTTATCCAAAAGAAGCTAGTATATTTTATCCACATTCTCTTTTCTTTTTCAAAACACCAACCTATGGTTTGGTCGTCAAGAAGAGATTATTATTTAAGGAAAAAAATTTAAAAAATAATATGGGTCCTAAATCTCCAGCACTCTTTAATTTAAATATTTATCTTCAATTTTCTTCTTTTTTCTTTTTTTCATTCCACACAGCTAAACTCAGCCGGAGCGCGAGGTGATTTTTTCCTTTGAAAAGCAAAACATTTTAAAAACAATAATGAGAATTCTGCTTTGGCTTTTGGCACCGCTGTGTTCCCACTATGGTACACTGACCCACGTCATCACACTTCCGTAGTCAAACTAAAAACTCATTTTCATTTATTTTTCATACAATCATTCCCATTTATTTCAATTTTTCATACGAGATCTTAGATAATTGTTAGGTGTACATAGGTAGTTTAACTTGACTGAGCAATCAAAAGTCATAACCAAAAAGTCCAATTTAAGGTCCATGTTTGCATAATTTTCTCTGTGGGCTATGTATCTTACAACTGAAAGAGGGTAAATCCCAAACTTTTCATCTTTCTTTAATCACATTATTACATGTGAAACAAGTCAACAGTCCCCAACTGATTAGTTTGTGATGTATATCTTAATATATTTTTTTATTAATTAAAAATTATAAAATCATGCAAATCTCAATTTCATTTAATAAATTGTGCTCATAATTTTATAATTTTTAACAATTTTAATCCATAAAAAAATACATTAAAAAAAATATATTAGAAAATGCGAGATTATATTTTCTCATGGCGGCTAGACCAAAAACTAAAAAGTAGGTACCCATCATTACTGCATCAAGTGTATATATACACACCATTGTCAATATTTATTACATCTTGCTGGATGATGCTTGCTTGAGTTGCCAACTTTAAGGTTAGAGATGCACTTTTTTTTTTCTATGCTTAAGGTTAGAGATGCACTTATTTGATTCCATTCTTTGCTTTTGTATTCTGATCTGGGGTTTATCTTTCTGAGACTTTATCAGTGGTTGCAGTCAGATTTGAAGTTTTTCTTTTTCTTTTAACTTCTACTGATATATGGATTCATGTATTTGAATCTTGAACCTTTCTGTTATTCTTGAATTGACTGCTTTCTTTTTAAAGGAACTGAATATAACTCATCATCAGAATCAAAAACTGGTTGCTGGAATTTTGTTCTTTAGCCAAAGACCAGAAAAGTGTTGTGACTTAGTTATAACTGAGATTGCTAAAAAAATAAAACTGTTTCTTTTTGTTTTCTTTTAATGTTCAATTTTGACCTTTATCAGTAATTTGTTGTTTTCTGTTGTTGGTGTTTTAGTTTGTCAATTTCCGTGCTGCTTGGTTGGTTGCAATTGCAAGTGAACAATTGGCTAGTGTGTACTAGTTTTGAATCACAATGGCAGAGGATGATGGTTACACGAAAGATGGAACAGTCGATTACTGTGGAAATCCAGCTAATAAAAAGGAAACTGGAACCTGGAAAGCCTGCCCCTATATCTTAGGTAATTGTTGTGTTCGTTTAAGTCCAAGGTAGGATGTGATGTGTATGTACTGTGTTGTGTGTGAAATATTTATCGTTTCAAGCTTCTATTTGCAGGAAACGAATGTTGTGAGAGATTGGCTTATTATGGGATGAGCACAAACCTGGTGCTTTATTTCAAGAACCGGCTAAATCAGCATAGTGCTACTGCTTCCAAGAATGTCTCTAATTGGAGTGGAACTTGCTATATCACACCATTGATTGGGGCATATTTGGCTGATTCCTACCTTGGAAGATATTGGACAATTGCTGTTTTTTCAATAATTTATGCTATTGTGAGTATGGTCTCTTCAATTGTCTATGATTACTGACTTCTTCCTGAAAAAGGGATATGGATTTGGTACTCATTGAGTGGGCACTGAAACTGGGGTTTTGTTGAAAATTTGTCTATGATCACTTTGAGATTTAATATTGATTCCAAATAAATAAATTAGAATGAAGAAAGAGGATTTAAATTAATTAGAATGAAGAAAGAGAATTTCCACCTAAAGCTCAGACATTTCTAAACCTTTAGTGTTGTAACCATGTCAGATACATATATACCAGTAGAAAATATTACATGATCCGAGACTATCATGGTCTGGACAAATTTCCATATGACATGTAATTAAGTTTTATTGATTCTGTCTTTTAAATTGGAAAATTCTATTACATGTGGTGGTCCTAAATCATGTAATAATTTCACTATATCAGATTGCATAGACATTTCAAATATTTGTTGATGCATTTTTATAACTTTTAAGTCAAAACTAATTAGAATATCACAATAATTATATTTAAACTGTTATGTTGTATTGTATATGTATCTTGTGTCATATTCATATTTCCTAGATCCCCCACAAAAATGTTACAGAATTTGTGCTGTGAAGTCAATCAACAAAACAATAATGTGTGCAAACTGGTCCAATTTTTTTGTGAAATTGTATCTTCTTGCCTGTCAAACAACATCTAAAAATCTTATTGACAGGGAATGACACTCTTGACATTGTCTGCATCAGTTCCTGGCATAAAACCAACATGTCATGGACATGGAGATGAAAATTGTCGTGCTACTACTCTAGAGAGTGCAGTGTGCTTCCTAGCTCTTTACCTTATTGCTCTTGGCACCGGTGGCATTAAGCCTTGTGTCTCATCCTATGGAGCAGATCAGTTTGATGACACTGACTCGGCTGAGAAGGAACGCAAGAGTTCTTTCTTCAATTGGTTCTATTTTTCAATCAACATTGGCGCTCTTATTGCATCTTCTCTATTGGTTTGGATACAAGATAATGTGGGTTGGGGATGGGGCTTTGGTATTCCTGCTGTAGCCATGGCAATTGCTGTGGTGAGTTTCTTTTCAGGCACTAGGTTGTATAGGAATCAGAAGCCTGGAGGCAGTGCCATCACTAGAATCTGTCAGGTGGTAATGGCATCCATAAGAAAATACAATGTTGAAGTACCTGCTGACGAGTCACTTTTATATGAGACTGCTGAAACTGAATCTGCTATAAAAGGAAGCCGAAAGCTTGACCACACAAATGAGCTAAGGTAAATGAAGAAATGGCAACAGATTTCTAGATGACAAAGTAGTGGATTTTGCTTACTCAATAAGAAGCAATTTTGATGTCACACTTGCATTATATAGTATAGAATGCAAGAGGCAGGGATTTAGTCTACATTCATGCCATTTACATGCTATCATATCAAAATAGGACAATCTTACGACCACTGGTTTTCAATTGTTCAGTGAGAAAATGAAAATATTATCCTTGCAAATTATATAAGGGCTGTTCCAAGTGTTTCTTTCGATCTATTAGACATTGGACAAAACTTAGGTACAGTTTCTGGAGTGTTTTTGGTGTTGTTCCTTAATCAAAATTAGAGTTTCATCTTGGTAGTCTACATTTTTCTTTAATGCTAACCTTTTTAAATGGATTACTGAAATGAAATTTCAATTTTGATTGGAGAACAATACAAAAAACACCTGAAGTGTATCTAAGTTTTGTCATTAGACATTAACCTATTATTTGACTTATCTAATTTTTATTCACTTTTCTTGTTGTGTGTAACAGATTTTTTGACAAAGCAGCAGTGCTAGCACAGTCAGATAAAGTGAAGGAATCAACAAACCCTTGGAGACTTTGCACTGTAACTCAAGTGGAAGAGCTGAAATCCATTTTAAGAATACTTCCTGTATGGGCCACTGGCATCATATTTTCCACTGTCTATGGTCAAATGAGCACCTTATTTGTGTTGCAAGGACAAACCATGGACACTCGTGTTGGCAACTCCACTTTCAAAATCCCACCAGCTTCACTGTCCATCTTTGACACCCTCAGTGTCATATTTTGGGTCCCAGTGTATGACAGGATCATTGTGCCAATTGCTACAAAGTTCACTGGGAACAAAAATGGCCTAACTCAGCTCCAGAGAATGGGAATTGGCCTCTTCATATCCATATTTTCCATGGTAGCTGCAGCAATATTGGAGCTCATACGGCTTAGAATGGTGAGGAGGCACAACTACTATCAACTTGAGGAGATACCAATGACAATATTTTGGCAGGTTCCTCAATATTTCATCATAGGCTGTGCAGAAGTCTTCTATTTCATTGGTCAGTTGGAGTTCTTCTATGAGCAAGCCCCTGATGCTATGCGAAGCTTTTGTTCTGCTCTCTCACTTACCACTGTTGCGCTTGGACAGTACTTGAGCTCTCTGCTTGTGACAATTGTGACAAAGATCAGCACTAGGAATGGAAGTCCAGGGTGGATACCTGATAATCTAAACTTTGGTCACATAGATTATTTCTTCTGGCTATTGGCATTGCTAAGTGTAGTGAACTTGATAGCATTCCTTGTGGTGTCTATGTTGTATACATATAAGAGACCTGTGGGAACTCTGCGCTGAAAAGTGGGTTAAGTTGTACATTGGAAGTAGTTTCATTATACATCACATTGGAAGTTTCCTTCACTTGTAGTCTTGTTTTTCACCTACACTGTAAGCTCTTGTGTCAAATCCTTGAAAAAATGATGTAAAATTGTTATTATCACCATTGCTATTATGTGTCTGATCTTTCTCATCAACATGCAGGAATTAAAGTTAACCAATACTTGCTCCGTTGCATGTAGATGCCATATTACATAAAATTTCATCTCAGTGAGTTAAATTGCTATGTGAACTTTACCTAATTGTTCCCAATAAACAAACTTGTTCTAATTAGGCATTGCATGAGATGCTATTATTAAAATCAGTATTACTCAAAAATCTTAAGCATCAAACATTAATTATTTTGAGTGGTGATATTTTAACACCCCAATATTTCAAACACCCCACCAACAACTCTCATTTCTTTCTATCTCTCTCTTCCTATCACATTATACTGTCTATCTTACCTATATTTTTCTCTCTCACTAGGTGTCTATTAGCATTAGGGTGTCAAAATATATCTTTCCAATTATATTCTGTCTTTCCTTACTACATCATAAATTGAAGTTCATATACAAGATGTGCAATTATCTCTTTGTGATATCCATGAGGGAGGGATGTGGCAGTGGCACAAGTTAGCTACTCCTTTATCTACTGAAGTGAAGAATGAAATATGTAGTCTCTATTAATACCTGACTTGGTCGTTTGGGATGCCTCTCCAAACGGTGTCTACACTCTGCTAAGACTGCGCACAGCATACCAATGGCTCAGCAGTGCTTAACGATTCCTGGATGTGGTCTCTCCAAATTCCAGAACACATAAATTTTTTTCTATGGTTTCTAAATCAGCTCTTAAACCGGTGCTTCAGGGTGTTCATC
The DNA here is from genome assembly GCF_000004515.6 of Glycine max. Taxonomy (NCBI): domain Eukaryota; kingdom Viridiplantae; phylum Streptophyta; class Magnoliopsida; order Fabales; family Fabaceae; genus Glycine; species Glycine max. The sequence continues at coordinate 5,863,516 of NC_038254.2, read as the reverse complement.
AATCTCATCCCAATGTCCCAGAACTTCAACCAAAAAGTGGAATTTTCTCCTTTGACCTTATATGGAGTGAGATTCAGACATTAAAACGTAAATACTTTTATAGAAGTTGAAGACTTCAAGTTCAGCTTCAGCTTTTAAGATTTCAACAATAAACTTAAGTATAAAATTCTTGTTTCAGCTTAAAATGGTTAGTTAAGGCAATGGTTTCCTAAGAAACCCTGCAAACAAGACCAACGATAAATTTGTCACCCTCAAAATTTTTGGAGTTAGCCAAGACTAAGGCATTTCCTGGCATTTTGGTCAAACATACAAGTGAGCAGGGACGGAACTAGAGAAAAAAGTTAAGGGGGGCGAAAAAATTAACACAGGATTATTGTAAAGAGGCATGAAGAAGAAAGTTGTAATATTAAACTTAACACGTTAAAAGTTAAAAGCTGATGGGGGGGCAATTTTCTATTTTAGGTGCAGTTACTAAGGGATTTTGATTCTTTAGGGGGGATGGATGCCCCTTTTGAGATGCATGTAGTTCTACCCCTGTAAGTGAGCAACTTTCCTAACTTCCCCATAATGCTTTTGCTGTTAGCAATACACTCTTTCAAACAGAATCTCTACTATTGGTTAAACTTCATTAAAAAGCACAAACTTTTGTTAATGAGTTTTTTTCCCCTTATTTTCTAGTTTTTAATAAATTTCAACCACTAATAAAGTGTGTTTGAATGAGTGTGCAAGAGTATTACCAACCTCCTTAAACTTCTATTTGAAAAAATTGTTACTATTGTTAACTCTGTTTTCCTCACAGAATGTGTGCCTACCGTGCATCCAAAAAAAGTCTTGACATTGTAGATGCTGTCAGCACTGTTTTGAGCAATGCCACCTTTGATAAGCAAGCCAAACAACAAGTTCTGATTCAATCAGATGATAGCTCAGTTCTATCCAAGTTTAAGGACATCCCATCTTACAAAGGGTTATGTTATTGAATGATTAAGTGAGTGATGTACCAAGACAAACAGTGGAAGAAATAAAGAAGCATGTGGAGGCAATGAATCTTCCAAAAACCCTCAGCTATCAAAGTATCTGCTTCCTTCTTAGTAGGAATGACAAATGTTTTTCAAAAGTTGAAAGATGCAAACCTCACAGTAGTAGTCCATAATCTCAAAAATGAATACACAACCCTGGCATTTGACTATTGGTCTGATCCTGATGTCAAGATTGCAACTTATATCCAAACTGCCAAGGTTGATGGAATCGTGACGGATTTTCTAGCCACTGCAAGTAGATTCATGAGTGAGTTATTCCATTCTAAATGTCTTTTCTTTATCTTAGCAAACTATAATTTCAGTTACTGTATGACTAAAACATTATTTTTGGTAAGCAAAACTTGAAACTTAATGTAACTATTTGTAATTTGCAGGGAGTCCCATGATCCTGCCTGGTGATCTATTAAACACCATTCCTACTGAACTTCAGCCACCAGCACTTCCTCCTCTTAAGGTTGCAAAGGTTGTTAACAGAGGCCTTTCTATAGTAGCTATTTTAGTGTTTGCTATGCTATTCGCTGGTCATTAATTATTAATGTGATTAACCCCTAGCACAATCTAGAGATCGCTAACTTTCCTCTAACATCGTGTCGTGTTTTAATTTGTATTATAGAATGCACACATTGGTTCTCAGAAATATTGGGTTTATTGACTTGATTCATTAGGCAAAGTTTCTTTGCACTTGTCGTTTGGATTATGTCATTTATGCTTTAAAATCACAGTGAATGCCTAATCCCAAAAATTGTATAAGCTTCCGCCATCATTAAGTCCACTAAATACAATGCAAAAAACTGCAAAATTCAGATTCTGAATTTGAACCATTGAATTTATTGGAATGAACATTATTTAATCTTCATTCTTGTGCCTTAGCTAAAATCCCCCAGCTTAAAATACTTGACATTTCTGAACTTGGAAAGTACACGAATGTGCAAGACAAAATTCGGACTCTACTTAAACCATTAATAACGGATTAAAATATATTTGTGACTCTAATAAATATCAAAATTGTGTTTGTTCAATGTTTACTTAATATATATTTTTTTCGTTTCTGTTTCTTGATAAAACAAATTTTGTGTGTTTAAAAGAGTGTAGATAAGAAAGAGTATCTTGTTAACATTTCTCTTTGGCCTTAATATGGGGACAAACCACAAGTCCATTGTTATTTAATTTCATTCTATCTAAATCTAAAAGATCACATTAATTAAGTACTCTCACAAGTGTTTGACGGCGACCCATTGGGTCCATACTCCGAAACCATCTTCACAGCCTCTTAGAGTTGAGAGAGAGAGAGAGAGAGAGTGAGAGAGAGCGAGAGAACATTCAAGGGCAAGAAGCAAGTAGAGAAGTGCAAAAACTCATTGAGGACCATTTTATCTACACAATTAAAATGGAAAGCGCAAGAAACAGGTAGAGAAGTACAAAAAGTGAATGTCTTGATTTAATCTTCATCTTTTGAGGCCTACAAACTTGGGCTCATCTAATGACATCGACCCAAGTTATTGTTCTAGTGAAGCTTCCTCTCCAATTGGGTCATTAGCGAATAGACCGGTGTAATAATTATTTTAAAAATCAAGCAAGAAATGATTTCTGATAACCATTATAGAAGTTTTTATCCAACAATACTTGAAAATTAAACTATTTTAAAAAATTAAGTGATTTATTTTTGAAAACTTGATTTAAAATATAGTTTTCACCAAAAATAAATCATTAAGTTAAATTAGAATAAGATATTGAAAGACTTAATAGTGTAATAAGTTCTTTTAGGGTCTGTTTAATTTAGAGGATAAAAATAGAAGAGAAATTTTTTAATTAAAATAGAGGATAAAAAATGTGAATTCATATAAAAAATACAAATTTTTTTTTTCATGTTTTTCTCCTTCCACCCTAAATCAAACACCACCTTAAACTTTATGACTTTATGTTTGCTCATATATATTAGCATAAAACAAAACTAATTGAGAATATTTTTTTTCTAAATGTGTAAATAAATGTCTTTTTACTACAAAACAAAAAAGTATGTCCAAGACCCCCAAAAATAGAAAAACAACAAAATACAACTTAATGTGTTTAGAATCCCACGGGAATTTTCTCAAAGCGTATCATTTACATGGGTAAAATTTTTTCACACATCTCATCAAATTTTCATTTTTTGCTTCAAATAAACAAATGTTCCATGAACCTTTTTTGTGAGCTTACGTTTTATTTTTAGGGGGGGAAAGGGAAGTGCGTGTCCATCCAATTAATTAAGACAAACGTGGAATTTTCTGAGAATGTGCCAAACCTATAACAATGCTTTGACAATTTTCACTTACAACCACGAATTTTCGACGTGTTCGGTTCCCTTGATGCTCATCTGTTAGATTCATTGTTAAATCTAAGTTTTCAAATTTCAATCATAAAATTTTTAGTTTCTAGCAACCCCATTACCTTATTGCCAGCTTTTGATTCTAAAGGTTATCATTATTCTAAAGGTTATCATCAACAAAGAAATACCCCCCACCCTAATCTAGGACACTTGTCAAACTTGAACTATTGCAATGTTCCCTAAGCGTTTTCGGGACCCCAAAACAGGTACCTTTCTTATGTTCAATACAGTGAATCCTTTCGTTTTCAGCTGAAACTGTGTTTTGCTTATCAGGTGTTTGATGAAATGTCTGAAACTGTGTTTTGCTTATCAGGTGTTTGATGAAATGTCTGAAACAGACACTCAGTTTCCTTTTTGTTTGATTGCATTTGTTTTGTTTTATATTCTTATCTTCCAATCCAGGTTTTCATCTGCTGAGTTCAATGCATGCTAAGAAATACCTGAAGAATATTGGGTTGGAAAGCGAAGACTACCACTTTTTCAAACGTGTTGGGAAGGGCTTACTTTGCACCTATGCAGTACTTGGGGCTCTGTGGCTCTACAATAACAATTCATCACTGGGGTGGGAGAAACTGAAGCCACGGCTGAAGGAGCACGAAGAAGCATTGAAGGGGTTCATCGCCGAGGGAGGGATGATTGGAACATCTACTAGTCCAAAAGGGATGGCTGAGAGTGATAAGGAGAATTTTGATGAGGAAGCTCAGAAGCTGTGGTTGAGGATGAAGAATGAGGTCAAAACTGAACTTAGGGAGAAGGGTTTTGATGTTGAATAATTTTACACTGTAAAGTGAGTGAATGCCAGTGTTATTCTCATGACACATGAACTGATTGTGTGACTGTAGTTGTAGTACATGCTAGGAAACTTGTTCATGCTACATGGTGAAGTAGCATTTTGTTGCGTTTAGTGTTTGATTATATATTGATGATAAAAGGGAAGGAATAATCAGTCTGCTCTTGTATAAATTCAAGAAATCTTGTTAAATGATCAAATTTGCTCTCTCCTATCGCTTGAATTTTGCAAAGCCCATTGTCAAACAGATCGTTTATGAAATTTCACATAAAATTAATTGACAATCCTATATTGTTATTATAGCAATCAAATAGGCTTACACCCATTTTTTCCTTCTAATTTCAAGTTTATAAAACAAGAATAAGAACATTTAAATCATTTAAAGCATATAATTTTAATTTAAAATAAAGAGAAAAGTTACACACTGAAAAAAAACAGAAATTAGGTTCATAATCATAAATTCATAATAGTTACAGAAATTTACAAGTGGTCTTAGTTCATGCTTCCATAACAATAGCATAGTTGAACCATAATTGGAGGATAAAGCTTAATACTCTCTGCTAGCTGAACAGGCTTTAAAAACTTAACCTACATCTTTACTCTTATGATAGTATGCAATCAGAAATTCACAATGCCAATAGTATCGCAGTATGAATGTTTTATTCTGCTACCAACATCATGAGAACAGCTGCAACCCGCCAGATTTCAACAGTTATATCTTCAAATGTGATGCAATCTAACAATGTGAAGTGCTTTATCGCAAGGACAAGAAACAATTTCATTATATATGTTTTTACAACCACATTCCACTAGTTACAGCCTCAAAAGAAACTTCTGGCTGTGGGATTTGAACTCTTTAAACTACTCTTTCCAGATCTGCTTCTCCTATAGCTTTTCAAGGGTGTCAAATAGAACCTTAACAAGCCATTGTCAACATTACTTGGTGAATACCTAACACTCCGGTTTCTCTGAAGCATAAACTTCTGCCTTCCATTGAAAACATGGCCTTTAGTCTCAGAACCCACAAAGCCACTGACTAAACCCGCGGTTCTACTAGAATCTCTACAACTAACACTATAGCTACGAATAAGCTTCTGGCTAACCGACTCACTCACTTGTCCATTAACTACCCTCCTCAGCTTCTGCCAAGACTCTGCAATTGGCTTATCAACCACATCACCACCACCACCACCAGCATACTCTCCTTCTTCCAACCTATCTTCCCTTCTCTTCTGCATTAACCCCAACTTACTCCACAACCTACCCCATTTGTGAAACCTGTTCAATCCCTTTTGATCATCCCCAATTGCAACATCACAAGCATCATCCTTGGAAGCAGAACCCATTACATTATCAGATTGAACACTATTAATTGGTTTCAAATTCGCATCCCTCAAATCATTCTCAGTGATCAACACCTTTGCACCATAGAACAACTCAGTGGTCGCAGGGGAAACCTTAGCATTAGATATCGCTCTCAATTCATCAACTTCCCCCATTGACGACTTCCTACGCGAATTCGACCTATCGAAACTCCTCCTCCTCCTATGCCAATTCGAGTAGTAATGTTTAGTCTGAGCTGAACCACCAGGACAACACTCTTCACCATTCTCCAAACTCTCTTCTCCCTCTTCTTCTTCTTCTTCTTCAAGCAAAACCCTATCACCAACACGAACCATTCGGGAAACCCCAGGGTACGCTTTGCCTATCAAATAACCGTCCCATGAAGCTCGAGGAGCTTCGAACGAAAACCGCGAATCGTCCACGGATAACCTCGGATCAGTGTCGCACGATCTTCTACCTAACGCGATGCCGTATTCTCCGACCTCAGATTGGGCCTCATGCAATGTCCTTAGCCCTAGCTTTTCGACCGGACCAACGCCGGCGCCGGCGCCTAAGCCGTCGTTGTAGCGGTTTCTCTTCGCATTCTGCTTCCGTCGCCATTTCATCAACCTTTTGCTGAATACGGAAGCAGCCTCGCGAAAACTTGCCGCGATGTCTCTGAAATCTCTCCCTGTGTTCTTTTTGCTCCGCAATTCAAGATCTATGAACTCCTTCATCGTCTTACCCTCTCCGTCATCATCGCCGGAAACCCTAACCGGGTCGCCGCGCTCTTTCTCTCCGATTCCGCCGCCGGTGGTGCTGGAACAGATCTCAGCATTCCGATTCGGAGGCTTCTTCTTCTTGTCGTCAACGTTGAAGAGGTCCGACAGCGAGCCTCCCAACGGCGGCAGTCGGACCTCGCAGGACCTGCGGCGGGGCTCCGGGGCGGCGGAGGAGGAGGGAGCGTCGGTGGTGCGCCCAGAGAAGGACTTGGTGCGGCGGAGCTCCGGCGATTCGGCGGAGGAGGAATCGATGCCGGCGAGGCGTTCACGGAGACAGGAGGCACAGAAACCGGTGACGGGTGTGGAAGGGTGACGGTGACAGGTAGTGAAACGGTGCGTTTTGGAAGTCATGAGTGAGAGTGAAAGGAGTGTGGTCGTGAGATCATGTTATGTTAGGTTAGGTAAGGTAGCGCCAAAAGTGATAGGCACTCAGTGCATTGCTTGTGACTTGTGAGTGCTAGTCAATATATAATCTTATAGATATTAATATTTGGACCAACTTTATATTAAAAATAAATTGAGCTAGATTTGCATGTAATGAGACTTTTTCCCATCTTATTTTATATTTTCTTAAAAATAAGAACTAAACCCTTCGCGCCTGATCAATAAATATTAATATATTTTCATTTTGGATTAGCATGAAAACTCAAGTAGAATGAATGAATCTTTAAATGAATTGTTTATTTTGATGGTGAAATTATTTATTTGTTTTTATACTTTCATATTTTTTATCTTTTTAGTCCAAAGTGATTAGTTCTTATAGTTTATATTTTAATTCTCTTTTAGTCCTTGTAATTTAAAAGTATTTTTTTTAATTTTTATAATTTGTATTTTAATTTTCTTTAAGTTCATATAATTATAAATACTAAAAATATCACTTTTCAAATTATAAGAACTAAATAGGAAATAAATTAGTAATTTAACCTATTTTAATAATGATCAAGATTATTAAAGTGGGTATTTAAATCGATTTTACAGTTTTATAATGTTTAAAAAATATATTATTTATGTTGTGATTGTTTATATTAATAACAATATTTTATATAAACAACTTGATGTGATCTAATCAAATAAAACCAATATTACTTAAAGCTAAAGATCAATAACTTTACATAAACATTTTTCTGCTCTTACCGATAATGAAATGAAGTAACTTATCACCATTCTTTATCAATCAAACTAATCAATGTCTTGATTAAGATCTGTGTCTCAAGTGTATTCAATTTTACATTAAGATCTGTAAATATAGTTTAGTTTGGCTTGTTGCGGTGCTATGAACTTATTACTTGTGTCTCAAGTGAGTACAACCAATCAACCAGTTTTTTTTTGTTTGTTTGAAAAGCAAGTACAATCAGTATTAAGATAGAAATTGAGTCAAGTGGACTTGCTTTTTTTTTCCTACGGGGAAATGAATTTAAATTAAGTTCAATGAAAAATTGAGTCCATTTTATGGGTTTAATTATTGTAATTAATGATTTATTTATTTTTGAACACTCGTATATTTGAAATGTATGAATAATAATTTGAAATGTCTGTCTTATCAATGTCAAATTCATACATTAGATTCTCAATCTTATAACTTATTATTAGTCTACATTTTGTATTTTTATTATTTTTTAAAATCATATAATAACATTTCCATTTCAGTAATCAATTTTTCAATTTTTTTAAGGGAATTTTTTCAATTTTAAGAACTCTTAAATGGA
>NC_038254.2:5853838-5855413 GCF_000004515.6 Glycine max | reverse complement strand
ATTCTATCAGCAATTTAAGAACTCTTAAATGGATTTTATTATAAGATAAAAAGGAAAGTATTGATTAGGTGACCATTGATTTCAATTTTAATCCCTCGGTTAATCATTAGTTGATGACGTAATATTTTTAATATGACATGCATGACATAACACTTATATAAATTAAGAATGTGATAAAGTAGTATATAATTTAAAAATATTATAAAAATAGTAGTGGACTAAAACCCAAGTCCCTTTCTTTCTACATGTATTTTTAGTTTTCATTGCTACATAGCTTTTTCTTTCACATGTACGAGATCATGATCTTTTATAGTGTTAAATCATGGCCTATACGTATGATGATTAATAAAAAAATTGTATTTTTCATCAATTGGGATAAGTACTGTAAAAACAACTACACCTAGCTCAAATCCACATGTACGCCAATAAGTAATAGATATATAAGTTTGTTAAATTATTCCATCCAAACTTAAATGACTGACTTTTCAGAGTGTTGATAGCTTTGTTCCATTTTGACATCATTTTAAAGCACCAATTATAAACACTTTTTTAATCCTTAATCCAACTATACCTTGAACCAACATGACACTCTTTTATGATTATCAGAATTTAATGTAGTTAAATAATAGTTTTTATTATTAATTAATTGATATTAAACCTTAAATGTCAATTTTATTTACTAGTATAAATAAGAATCAGATTCATATTTTATAAATCAAATGATTGAACACAAGTGATTAATATGTTGAAGTGAAGATTGATTTGTTTAGATAATATTTAAGTTCAATCCTTGATGAAAATAATTCTTAATTAAACTTTATTTATCTCTTAATGGAACTTTAAATTAATCAAGATTCATTTTCCTAAATGAATCGAAGGGTTAAGACCAAAATAATATTCTACATTGATTCGATTCTCCTTGTGGATGTGAAGATTAGTATAAAAGAAGCTAATTTAAGAACCGGAAAATATCAGTAACATCTAATTTCTTATATCACTAAATGGTGAATTTCAGGTTTATTTTTTAATATTCTTTTCACTAGATAAAACATATGTAGAATTCAATAAATGATGAGTTCGATCGCTTTTTTTTATAGTTCTTAAATATTAAATACATCTACTATTTTTGTTAAATATTACGAGATTTGTCAAGGAAATATTTAAAAATATACTGTTCTAGTATGAAGTTAGACATTTAAAAAAGTACTAGATTAAGCAAAAACATTTAAAAAAGAAAGGACCAACCAATGACACTTCCATAGAGTATTCCAACGTGAAATTAGGGAGGACGTCATTTGCACCACTACTCCTGTCTACTGCGTGCCGTGGGTTTTGGTTTTGGGGCATGCGTTGGAACGATTGTTAAATTGAATAAGCACAAAAGAAAGAAGTCAAGATTAATAATAATAATAATAATAAAATAAGATTAAGTTTTTTTTGTATAAACAAGTACATCTGTTATATTTGTTTTATAAGTCTTCTTGTATTAGGGAGATTTTTAATTTTCTCTAACCGTGAAATATACCCATCTTTAGTCATATTATTTTAGGTTTAATATAATTTCCAAACAAGATC
>NC_038254.2:5851814-5853738 GCF_000004515.6 Glycine max | reverse complement strand
GGGAGATTTTTAATTTTTTTTACCCGGAAAATATACCCATCTTTAGTCATATTATTTTGGGTTTAATATAATTTCCAAACAAGAAAGAGAGTTGCAAATTACGGCAAAACCACTAAAAGGGGCCCCTTTTAGAAATTTTTTCCCAAAAAGGGGCCCTTTTGAAATTTTTTCCGGGGGGGGTCACTTTTTTTATTGAAAAGCCCCCCCCCCCCGGGCGCATCCTCTGTGCCCGCGACACGAGCCACAGGGTGATAGTCCCCCTCCCCCGGGCGCGACGGGTAGCCCCCGGGGGTCGGGCGCGCCCCTGGGCCCCTAGGGCCCGGGGGCCTGCCCCCCCCCCCCACACCCCCCCACACCCCCCAGCCCCTTCCCACACCCCCCCAGCCTCTTCTTCTCACACCCCCCCAGCCCCTTCCCACACCCCCCAGCCTCTTCTTCTCACACCCCCCCAGTCCCTTCCCACACCCCCAGCCTCTTCTTCTTACACCCCCCCAACCTCTTCCCACACCCCCCCGAAAATTCTATATTTTTTATATTGTTTATCAAAAATTTAAATTTTGTTTCATTTTTGCTATTTGTATTATTTGTTATTTTTTTATATTCCCCCAACCCAAAATTTCAATAAGATTATTTTTTATACACTCTAAATTGTATATTTTTTAATTTGTTTATCAAAAATTTAAATTTTTTTCATTTTTATTATTAGTATTATTTGTTATTTTTTTATATTTTATTATTCTCTCTTTTTGAAGTATATATAAGTACATTTTCAATAAAATACATTTTCACCTAAAATACATTTTGAAATCCTAAAATGTTTTAAAATGCTTCTTGATTTGGTCAATTCTTTTTTGATTTGGCCATTAAATTACGTAAGAGATCACTTTTGATTTATGTGTCATTAACATTATGGTTATTTATTTTTATTTATTTTAAAAGCATTGCACAATAAATTGAAACGTTGAAGTGACAATAATATTAAATTAACATGAAATAAAATCATACAAAGTAGAAGACAATATGAAACACATGGAAAAAAATAATACAAGGTACATGAAAATGTTAAACCATGCGGAAAAAATGTAAACTCATTATTAATCAATCATCACTATGTTTGTGATGCCGCGACGAAGTTCCACATGGCCGGTCCCAATTTCTAGCTACTCTATCAGGATTTCTTCTTCTAGGATTCGCCCTTTCATCCACTTGGTCAGCCTCGACAGAGAAATCATGACGTAAATCGACCCCTAATAAGTCGTCCATGTCGGGTATATCTCCAGGTACATTCCACGGACCAGCAAGTGGGGCATTTGGGGTCGATACTTGACCACTTTGGGTAAATGAAGGAGTTTCCGTTGAAGAAGGAGAGGACCCAAATATGCTTGCAAAACTATACCCTGGTTGAAAATCATGTGGGTATGAATACATCGGCGGCATCTGAGACGGTTCTTGGGTGAATGCCGGCGGTGTGTAATACATTCCATGTTGTCGTTCTGGCATCGGAGGCAAACTATATGTTGCTGCATCAACAGTTTCCCGACGTCGCGCTAAGCCTCGAGTCTCCACACTTTGCCGTAGTATATTAAACTGTTGATGTTCAAATTGTGGCTGAGAAGGGGGAGCATCTTCATGTGCCTCAAGTATCCTATCCTCTTCCTCAGAAGAAAGAGTGATCTTCTCGATACATGGCAGTAAATCGTCAAAAGTAGAAACCCTTCTCCCAACAGGCGACACCATAAAATGTAGTGTTTCGGCGATTTCACCCTGCATAGAAAATAAATGAATAGTTATTAAAATAATCTTAAATAAGCGCAACATTCTTTTCTAAATTATAATGGACAATGTATACCAATAGTCCTCTTCTTGCATGTTTTGGGTCCACATACACTTTTGTTTTACGCCTGTACCACCTCATATATTCAGA